>NC_056739.1:1938652301-1938657301 GCF_019279795.1 Protopterus annectens | reverse complement strand
CAGCTGTAAGAAGTAATAGAATACTGCAAGAGTGAAATTATGCCAGGAGGAAGGAGAAGGCAAATTCAAAGGGAAATCAAGGAGAGATAATAGGGATAGGGTGGGGAATGAAGCAGTCAACCTCTGAGGCATGGTGCACCGTGCATGAAGTCAGCACATGACAATAACATACTGTACGCAGTTAATTTAAATTGTTCATAGGTTCATAGATGCTTACTAGGATAACAATCAGAAGGGCCTTTTTAAGCCTAGCCATGCATACCAAATCTCCGATAACTTCTGGTACCCTTGATAAGTGTAAGCAGAGGCTTGGGAGATGAAACATTTACAAGCAAGGGCCTAGGATATGAACCATTTACAGGCTGCCTGTGTTCATTAGACACATAGGTGCCAAATTGGGAATGAATTTTATGTTCCGCATCCAACTGTCCAAGATACATTTGAATTGGGTTAGGGAAGAACTCTGCTTCACATGGACGGGGATACTATTCCAGAGAAGGGATAGTCTCTGGGATATATATCTGTCTATCCAGCAGATCCTATTTATATCAAAATCAAGGTTTAAGTCTTTAGAACAGGTAATTCTGGTGCTGTTTGTTTTGTGGATATGCTGGAGGTCCAGCCGAGTGGGGTGTGGCAATGCATTGTATGCCAGGCAGAGATTTCCGTTGAACAGTCTGTAGGAGACAGAATACAGTGATAGGGCCTTGAGGTGGTCTGCATAGGACATATTGCTTAGCCCTGTATTCTTTTACTGATAAACCTTTGTGGATGTTACAATTGTTGGATATGCCTGGTTAAGTACAGACAAAATGGGGCATTGTACTCAATGATAGGTCTAATGAATGCTTAATACAGTGGAATAATGACTTCCTTGGATCTAGATGCCATATCTTTGTTTATAAGTTGCACAGCATATAATGATTCCCTCACTACTGTAGATAAATGATGGTCAAAGGCTAAATTACTGTTTATGTGTATCCTCAAGTCCCTGACTACTGGGTCAGCTCTTAGGGGTGTGTTATCAATATGATAGTTTCCAGGGTTGGATAACTTCCCAAAGGATAATATTATGCATTTCTTGGCATTTAGTTTTAGTCCATGGCTCTAACACCAGTTGTGTCATCCCTTCCTGGAGAACATTTGTGTAAGTGGGGAATTCAATGACAACTTCTAATGTGTAATCATCTGCAAATTTAATTATCCAGAGGCCATTGACATTGGCCTTGACTTTACAGTAGTAAATGCCAAAAAGAGCAGTTCTAGGACCAATTCCTGAGGGTCTCTGTTTCTGACTGGCCTCTTTGTAGAGGTGGACTCCCCAATTCTAACTCATCGGTTCCAACTTCCTGTGTCCTGTCTGTGAGCCAGCTGGATATCCACTGGGTGACATATAGGTTTGTACCTAACCTCTTCATCTTGTCAACAATGATTAAGTGGAATATTGTGTCAAATGCTTTGGCCAGATCAATGTAGGCAGTGTGAACCACTTTTCCCTCATCTTTTGCTTTGGTGACCTTCTCAAAGAAGTCCAACAGGTTGAGTAGCCATGACCTGCCCTTGATAAAAACAGATTGGGTTGAATCCAGTGTCTGGAAGTTTCTTAAGCCATTATTGATCATTTTCATGATAATTCTTTCCATGACCTTGAATATGAGACTAGTGAGGCCTAAGGGTCTGTAGTTGACCCACTTTTGTGCAGAGGGATGGCTGTGGCTGTTCTCCATTCATGATGCACAAAGCCTGTTTGGAGGCTACAGTTAAATAGCAATTCCAGAGGGTCTGAAAGTTTGTTTTTCATGCTACATAGAAGGCATCCTGGGATATTGTCTGGGCCCATGGATGCAGTGTTCTTGGCCTTCAAGAGAGAGCATTAAGGGCCTGTTCCCTTGTGATAACAGGGCAATTATATTTGATAGCATTTCCTGAAAGAAGTTTGAGGGGGAGAGAGATGTAAAGTAGGAGCTGAATTTTTGGGCCAGTAGGTTTGCTATATCTTCCGGCACAGTATAGGTGGTTCCATTAACAATTAGCTCTGCACACAATTTTGCATTGCCTTTGAAGTTGTGGATGTAGCTAAAGAATGCCTTGTGGATGTCCTTGGCCTCTGTGGCCAAATTTGCTTCACATTTGGCTTTGGTAAAGTTTATTTGTCCTCTGAGCTGTTTATTTAATTTGATGAGCATGCTTTTATCCTGCTGAGTGCTGCCCCTCTTAATTTTTGTCATGATTTCCTTCCTTCTGTTATACAGCCTACTGATGTTGTAATTCCATCGGGGTGGCTTGTTTTTTGAGTTAGATCTTTCATTTTGCCTGGTGGGTACAGCTGCTTCTTTGCAGCTATTAATGTGCTAGCACAGGGTTTCTGTGAACAGTTCCTCATAGGCAGTAGTGTTCTCATTGTTTATGAGGCTTGACATTTTGCCAAGTTATCATTTAATAGTAGGAAGTTAGGTTTTTAATTCATCCTTGACTCTTCTGGTACAGTGTAGTTCATGCCTCTAAAATTTCACACTGCTGCTTTTATCTTTGAATTCTTACTGATCTCCCCAGCTCCAAACAACATAGTGGCATGATTATTCTCAAATAACAATGATTTGACTTGTGTACTCATGGTTTCCTTTGTACTGTTAGGGGCATTTCCAAAATTCCACCTTTTTAGGTACAGTCTAGCACCAGTTGTTTGATGTCCTTGTCTTTCAAGACCTCAGCTGACTCCCAATTTCTCTCTGCTGTGGTTCTTAGAATCTTCCAGTCTGTTCTGTGCAGATTTAGATCCCCATAACTATTACCTTCCACTTCCTAGCCCACTCCATTATTCTCTTGCTCCATTTTCTTTCACTCTTCCTGTGATGGTGCTGGGGATTGATACAATGCTTCTGTTATCAGCTCATCCCCAGTTCTCTACCTTAGCTGTCAGGTCATGTGCAGGGGCAAAAATCCTAAAGAATCATTCTTTCAAGACAGGCATATTCTATCACATGGACTGTATGGTTTTCAGCCTAGCTGTAATACATCTACTGGCCTACTTTTAAGCCACAGATATTATCTGCTTTAAATCCAACAAAGGACTAACAATAGGAGGCATTTTGTTGACCTGAAAAAGACTTGCATTCTGTTATTACACACTCCTGACACAACATTATCATTTTACAGTTTTGAATCTAGACATCTATTGTGGCTTTCTAACTATGTCCAGTATTGACCCATTAAAGCTAAAATGAACAACATTCTTTCCTTATAAGGGTCCCAAAACTCCATTCTCAGACCTATCCTTTTCTGTCATTTTGTTAACAACATTTCTCAGAATCTATAAAAATTAATATTTTACTTTATAAAACCTGGCATCATGGATTAGGGGTTTGATTCCTGACTGCACCCCAGACATCCAGGTTTGACTAGTGGCCCTGACACTAGATGACTCAGACAGGGAGAGGATGAAGGAAGTGGCATGGCCCTCTCTCCTCCATAGGGGGATGAAGGGACTGTGCAAATGCAGTAGCACACTGTTTTTTTTAACTACCTGGTGGAGACTGAGGAGCTCATCACTCATATTTTGAGGGTGGGGCAGGGGTGCCTGGACAGCGAATGCCTCTTTGGGAGTGAGGGAATATTCACCATGCCATCCCACATTGCATGTCTCTCCTCTATACCTTATGGGATGCATGTTATAGGGATGGGGAAACTAAGAAGAAGAAATCCTCAAGCTATCTCTAATGGTTGTCTGAATTATGATCCCACCAGGCAAACCCTCACTCCAGTGATGCAGAAAAATGGGGTGACTAGGTGTGGAGGGGTTGATTTCAACAGACACTGGGGGTAAAATAATGCAAAGAAGTATAGATATTTTACTTTATGCAGGCAATCATCTCATACTTAGAGTAGCCAGTGACTAAGACTGTCTGCAAATATTCTTACAGGATACGTTTAATGTTTATCAGTGCTTTTCTAATGTCTACCAAAAGATACCTTGTCAACAGCAAAATCAGATATTGGGCACAACCAAGAATATAATTCACTGTCCACACCTCTCTATTATTGACCCCCAAAAACAATCTTATCAAACAGGTAATGACATAAATATCTTGCCATGATTCTTGAAATGACTATTTATTTTAATATCCCTACTGAAGCCATTGCTTCCACAGTCCTCAAAGAAGTGAAACTACGATACAGATTAAACCATTTACTGACTGTAGCATATATTATATTCTCACAGGTATTATGTTACTTAAGTGTGAATACTAACTCATTCTTGCAACCTTCTTCCCAAAAGAATGAACAAAATACATTCCTAGCACATATTATATCCCACCACAGCAACTTTATTGCTTTCTTTATGTATGCTATTTATCTGAAAGGCTCTATGCTTTTCATCACTACCATCTACAAACTTCATTTCTTAGTCTCCTGCACTCCCAACACACCTTCCTGTTTTGAAAATCATTGCCTCATTTGTTACTCTGTTAAGCATGCAGCCATTCAACACAGACTCCTCTTTTTCCCTGAACTGCACTGAAATAACTTTCCACAAGCTTGCACTTAGAAATCCTCCTAAATTTTCTCAATCAGATGTTCCCTAAAAGAATGTTGAATAAAGTTAATTAATTACCTCTGTTTTAACTTTCCTCCACAACACCATACATATGTAGCCATGGCTTATTTGCCTTCAGATTGCGAACTGTATACAGATTGTATACAGTGTAACTTCCGTAACTCTGTACACAAACTGTAAACACATAGTATAAATGCTACACCTGTGCACACACAGACTGTATGCACATTATAATTGGTGTAAATACAGTAAAGAAAGTGCCATGTGAGGGCTACTGTAACAGAAATGAAAAGCATTCCCCTGTGCAGATCATGAAGGAATAGTAATTGTGGATTTCTGAGTTGTACACAGATATGTCAAAACTAATAAAGGTGATCCCAAACACTGGTGTGTGTCGTCTCACTTGTACCTGAAAAATAGAAATGTGTATGTCCTGCAGAATGAA